>NC_056707.1:530698-575979 GCF_018831695.1 Puntigrus tetrazona | reverse complement strand
CGCCTGGATGCCTGGGCTTGAGGATTTGAACAGCAATTTCTTCCAGGTTACCTGTTCGAGTTAGAGTAGCTCAAGAAGTCGAGTTAAGCTGGCCAACCGGTTGGACAAAAGCGCCTGAATGTTTGGGTTTGAGTACTGAATCAAATCAAGCCCAATGAATGTGTTATTGTTATGGGGTTAGTCTGTGAGCCTGGATATCACTTGGATGAAGCGCCTGGATGTTTAGACTTAAGTTTTGGATGTTTTAAAATTAGTTCAGGTTCTCATGGTCAGTGAAAAACCGTCGAGAAGTTGTGCCAACGGCCAGTCCATACTAAAATGTTGTAGTAAGTGGGGTGAGTCTGTGGAGCCCCAGGCCTTAAAAGGAAAACTGTATCCTCTGGTATTTACTAAATAAAATCATGCCCAGTGATGTGTTCACTGTTGCTGGGGATAGTCTGTGAGCCTGGATGTCTGGACTTAGGTAGGTTCTGAAGGCTTACAAATTTGTTCCAGGGTTACCATGTGGTCGATTAGGAAAGCCCTCAGAGAGTAGCACTTAACCCGGGCAAGATCGACTAAGATGAAAGCGCCTGCGGATCATTTGGACTTAGTTTAAGCGCTTAAAAAGTGGAGGTCGAGTGGGAAATATTCCAAGAAATTGCCAACGCTCATCGCCAAGATCGGCTATATGATGCGCCTGGATGTCTGGATTTAAGTTTTGAATGCTTAAAAAAATTAGTTCGGGTTTACCTTGGGCGAGAAGCAAGTCAAGAAGTGAACTTAGCAGCCAAGTTAGGCTGGATGAAGCGCCCTAGATGTTTGGGGTTAGGTTTTGAACTATTAAAAATTTCCTCCAGGGTCTGAGAGGTTTGAGTGGGAAAACATCAAGTAGCACCTATCCTGCCAAGATCGGCTAGATGAAGTGCCTGGATGTCTGGACTACGTTTTAAATGCTTAAAAATTTCTTCCAGGGTTACCATTGGTGGTGGGAAAGCCTCCGAGAAATCCACACTTAACTACGCCAAAATCAGCTGGATGAGGCTCCTGGATGTCTGTATTTGAGTTTTGGAGCATGTACAAAATTTCTTCAAGAGGCGGCTTGGGGGCTCGAGTGGTAAAGCGTCCGAGAAAGTCTCTCTTAATCAAGACAATATCATCTGGATGAAGCGTCTGGATGTCTGGTTAGGTGTTGAATGCTTAAAATTTCCTTTCTTCCATTGTTACTGTGGTCGAGTGGAAAAGTGTATGAGATCTACCTTTTCCGAGGCCACAATGTATGGATGAAGCGCCTGGATGTCTGGAGCTTAGGCTTTGAATGCTTAAAAATTTAATCCAGGGTGTGCGGGAATAGAGTCAAAGGTTGTCACAGAATTTACTCCTAACGTGGCCAATATCTGGCTGCAGACAGCGCCTGGATGTTTGGACTTAGGTTTCAAATTCAAATTTTCAAATTCAAATTTTATTTGTCACATACATACATACATGTGGTACTGACATGCAGTGAAATATTCTTTACAACCATCCAGCATCAAAATAGAAAACAAAATTTAAATGTATATATAAATATAAAATATAAAAAATATATATAAAAAAAGAAGTGTGCAAAGTAGAATATAAAGAATATAAAGAAATAAAATAAATAAAATAAAATAAAATAAATTATAAAATATAAATATAAAGTATAAGATATAAAGTGTAAAGTGTAAAGTGGCTGTACAATGTCAGTGCAAGTGATTAGTGCAATTGTCCAAATGTAGTGGCGAGTATCTGGGAAGAGAGGGTGAACATGGGAATTTCGGTAATTCGTGCAGGTGTTCTCTGGTTCAGACTCCAAATAGCCCTTGGGAAGAAGCTCCTCATCATTCTCTCTGTGTTTGCCTTCAGGGAGGAGCAGCTTTCCTGAGCGCAGCAGAGAAAAAGAGTCCATTGTTGGGATGGCTGAGAGTCTTCCATGATCTTCCTGGCCCTGGTACAGCACCACTTGTTGTAGATGTGCTGCAGCACAGAGGAGCTCAAGGTGTGGATGGTGCACGCTCCAAGCTGGCTCGCACCACCCTCTGAAGGCTCGCCTGTCCTGCATGGTGCTGTTCCCGAACCAGGAGAGTGATGTTTCCCTGTCAGGACACTCTCGATGGTGCAGGTGTAAAGTTCCTGAGGCACCTGAGATGGGAGTCTGAAGTCCCTTAAGCGCCTCAGATGGTATAGCGCTGCCGGAACTTCTTCACCAGGGTGTTGATGTGACAGGACCATGACAGGTCCTGCGTGATGTGAACACCCAGGTACGAAACTGTCCACTCTCTCCACTGGGGTTCCGTGCGATCGATCATGATGGGATGGTAGAGCGCACCTGCTTTGTGCTGAAGTCCACTATTAACTCCTTTGTTTTGCTGGCGTTCAGGAGAAGATTGTTCTCCTGACACCATCTCTCAGGTTGTTGATCTCCTGAGGGTAGGCCATCTCATCGTTGTTACGAGATCAGGCCCTGCGACAGTGTCGTCAGCAAATAATAGCGATGGTAGTGGAGTTTGTAGTAGCCACACAGTCATGTGTGTGTGCAGCCCGAGTACAGCAGGGGCTCAGTCCACAACCTGAGGGCTCCAGTGCTGAGTGAGGAGGATGAGGTGTGTTTTCCCCATCCGCACGGCTTGTGGTCTGTCTGGTCAGGAAGTTGGTGATCCAGTGGCGCAGGGATGGGGCTGAGTCAGGACCTCAACCGAGGCGAGGCGTGGAGAGAACTATGGTGTTGAACTCTACTGAACTATAGTCCACGAACAGCATTTTCCATAGTTTCCTTTCCTAAAATCCAGGTGGCTTGTGGTTGTGTGGAGGAGGTATGTGATGGCATCCTCCGTGAACCGGTTTTGGCGGTAAGCAAACTGTAGTGGGTCAGTGTGTCCGGTAGTGATGCGGTGATGAAGTCTCTGGCGAGTCTCTCAAGCACTTCATCACTACAGGCGTCAGAGCTACAGGCGGTAATCATTAAGGCAAGATGGTTGAGGTTTCTTGACACAGGAACAATGATGGACTGTTTGAAACACGAGGACTGTAGACTGTTTCAGAGAGAGATTAAATATCTCAGTGAACACCGGTGCTAGCTGGTCAGCACAGGCTCTCAGGACCCGACTTGTGATGCCGTCAGGTCCTGCTGCCTTCCTGGTATTCACTCTCCTGAATGCCCTCCTTCACGTTGTGCTCGAAATGGTGAGGCGTGATTTCCTCTCGGCTCTCTCGGCATGCGTGCTGTTCATCATGCCGCTAGCGGCGCTAAGCGTGATTAGCTGCAGCCTCGAAGCGAGCATAGAAGTTATTTAGCTCGTCTGCCAGAGAAGCATCCGCAGCTCTCCACTTTGGAGGTTGGCGTTTTATAGTCCGTGATGTTTCTCAGTCCCTGCCAAAGGCTCCTAGAGTCACTGTGTTGAAACTGTGACTCTAGTTTCCTCCCGTCAGCGCCTCTTTGCCTCCTTTACACGCTCTGCACACGCATGCTGGCTTGCAGCCTTGTGTTCAGACATATCGGTGACTATCCCGTGTTATAGGCTGCAGAAGCGCGGGATCTCAGAGAGTCGCGGATAGTTTTGTCTACCCACGGCTTCTGGTTGGGAAGCGTCCTGATGGCCAGTTTTCTCTACCGTGTCATCCGCTAGTTTCAGATGAATCCCACCACCGCTTCCTGAACACGTTGGCGTCTTGAACTACACCTGAACATGGCCCAGTCTGCGTCATCAAGCGTCCTGCAGGCGGCCACGAATGGTCAGACCAGCGTGACACCTCCCCCTCTGTACAGGGCTTCCTGTTTCAAATCAAATCAAATTCAAATTCAAATTTTATTTTGTCACATACACTGACATCACGTGATCGACATATAGTGAAATGCTTTTGGGCCATCATCCATTCACATACAGATACAACATTGGGGTAGACATGAGCGGGATGACAGAATAAAGAAGTACAGCATTACATGAGGAGAGGTGAGGCAAAAAAAAGCCAAGCCCAGACTGTGCTCCTAAGGGACCACAGTGTGGTAACAGGAAAAAACACCTCAGCAATAGAAGCACATAGTTTAGACACTTTGACAACATGTAAGACAAGGTAAAATTTCTGGGTTATTGGGATCCTCCACTGGCGAGCAGTCATCCTTTTCTGGCGGCCGTCGATGCAGCGCGGCGATCCAGACCCGTCTGTCAGGCAGGCGGAAGGTGGGGGTGAGGAGAGTGCGGGGCGTCTTCACTGCCGTGATCTACCGGGAGTTGTTTTTCCAGCAGTAGCCTTGGCTGAGGCCAGTGCATGGTACAGGAGACAAAACCAGATAGGAATGGAGATTTGTTTTAGGCTTAGTGCGAGTAGTCATGAACAATTTACCCGAACTACTCTATTGTCCATCCTGGTCCCCAATTTGATCCATTTTCCAAAGCAGAGCCTCAAGCTTTACGATGTTATCAAAGTGCGGTTCACAACCACAGTCTGAGTCCGACAACCTCGAGCTTCCCATGATGTTATCAAAGTGCAGTTCACAACCACAGTCTGAGTCCCGACAGCTCTGCCTTTACCGCTTCCAAGTAATCCAGGCAGCATTGTGGGGCTGTGGACAGCTGCCCTCGTTCTCTCAATTTGTCGATATACCAGGGCTATGCCCAATCCGATCAGCAATAGCCCCCTTAATCAAAGTTCGAAAAGAAAGATATCTTCAATATCCTCCACGGAAAGAGGCGCCAAGCACACGAGGCGCCACTTCTCCCACACGTCCATCGAATACCCGGCGCCAGCGTCCGGCAGGACAATGAGTTCCCGAACCAATGCTTCTGCCGAGAAGATGGTGTCAATGCGTTGAGACACCAGTTGATCAAATCCATGTTTTTAGCTGGAGAGCAGGGCAGAGAGTCTCTCAAGTGGAGAAAAGTAGACACAAGGCGAGACTAAGAAGCACAAGCGAGCAAAGGTCATGGGTAGGGAGAGGGAGAAAACCGTCGTCTACTCCGAGGGCGGGCAGAGAAGATTACCGATTTGCCAAGCGGTGGGCATGAGTTTGCCTTGTAGCTCTCTGAAGGGTGTGTAGCAGTGATCCAGTGTCCTTTTCGCCCCTGGTGAGGCAGGTGATGTGCTGGTGAAAGTTCGGCAGTGCGCGCTTGAGGTTTGCACTGTTAAATCCCCCCAACACAATGAGTGCAGCGTCCCGGTGCTGTGACTGGTGTGTTGTGAGGTGGTAAATGTGTAAGTCCCATATTGCAGTGTCCGTGTCAAGCTTGAGGTGGAATGCGCGGCACTGACTATGACCGAGCTGATTTCCGTGGAAGATAGAAGAGGCGACATTTGATGGTCAGAAGTTCCAGGTTTGGTGTACAGGGCGTGAGAGAGGAACAGTGCTCGCGCTGTCGCACCAGCGGTTGATTCACCATCAGACACACTCCACCTCCCTGTGTCTTCCCGACTCCATTGTTCTGTCCATGCGGTAAACAGAAAAACTTGGCGGTTGTATTACCACTGGGTTCAGCCATGTCTCGGTGAAGCAGAGAGGTTGCAGTCGAATGTCTCTCTGGAACTTGATCCTTGCCCTGAGGTCATCGAGCTTGTTTTCAGAGACTGGGCGTTGGCTAACAGGACAGTAGGTAAGGAGGCGTGGTGTGGCGTGCCCTCAACCTGTTCCTGGCGCCCGGCTCGTTTCCTAGTGGGCGTCGGTGCGGGTCGCATCCTTTTGTCTTCCGTCAGGATCTCGCTCGGCCAACATGGGTCGGGTTTAAAAAGCGAAGTTGGGTGCATTTGTACACCAATAGATATAAGAGTGGCTCGATCGTATGTGTAATAGCCATCTTAGATATAGAAAACCGCGCCAGAACTATCCAAAATACTAACAATTAAAAAGAAAAACAAAAAGTTTTGCAGGAGGCGGTCGACGGCAGCCCGAACTCAACGGCGCCATCTTGGTATGTAAGGTTTTAACGGCTTACAAATTTCTTCCAGGGTTACCATGGTCGAGTGGAAAACCGTCTAAGAAGTTGAACTTAACTCGGACAAGATCGCCTCGATGAAGCGCCTGGATGTCTGGTGTGGGGCCTTGATGAACAGACACGAACCATAAAAGGGAATCGCTCTAGAACCAGGTCGTAAAATCGCGCATCCTCCGCACCTCGGACCATAAAGGCAATCAAGATGGTCAGCTGAAGCGATGCAGCGCGCCGCAAAGTCTGCCAGGTGTTCGCAAGGGACTGTTGCTGCAGTGAGCTCGACCAATCCGAGTACCCGTCAAGATTGGGATGATTTAAACTGCAACATCTGGTCGACAGCCCGATAACCCGTTCGGTGCACTGACCTGGGACCAGTTCTACCAAGCCACCAAGTCAAAGGTGATAAGACTCCCACGGTGAATCAAGCGTGGTCAGGACAGCCTCACACTTTCAACCCCAGGGAGGCTTGCTCTGTCCCAAGACACATTCCTCAAAAGCGCGCCTTTTCCTTTTACGCTACAACAAAGGAACTGCCAGGACACACATAAAACCACTAAGCGAACAATCTAAATGCCTTCCTTTCAAAGCGAATAAAGGTTCATCTGTAAATAACTGCTTAATAAATGTTTTGGGATGTATGTAGGAACCGCTATATACTCTTTAAATAATCCTCTAACAGAGAGCGTTCCATAAGCGCTAGATAATGCATGTTTGATATCAAATTGAAACTTACGATGTTTCCAATATCGTGATGAATGAATATATGTGTTAGTGCAATGCACAGCAGTGTATTCCACTTATAAGCTTTTGATAGGGAACAGAAGTGCAGAATGTCAATTCTAACTGGGATAAAGTATGCCTGAACCGGAGTCGAAGCAGGCGTGGACACGCCCCTTCGACTCGAGGATTGGACAACTGCCCAGGAGCACGGCCCAAAACTTGCACCTCAAAATGCAGGAACAGAGCTCCTCATCGAGTTGAGGAAAGTCGAAGTCGGAGTTGAGGCAGAAGAACTTAACCGGAACCACACCGAGTCGCAGGGAATTGGTCGCTGCAGGAATTGCCACGGAAGGAGAAACTTGGAACTTGGAGAAGTTAGAAGACTCTGAACAAGAACGACCCGATACCCTCGACTCCGCCCGCTCCGTCACATCACTCCACGGACACTCACTGCCCTTTCCATAACCAACTCGGTTCATCAAAGCGAACCACCAAGCTAGAGAGAGACTCAGTCAAAGCGGCCGGAAAGCCCGACCACGTCATCCCAGGGCGAGCCTGACCAATCAGCAAGCCGGGATTTCCCCAGACACGCCGAGTGGTAAAACTACATTTTCATCTCTACTGAATTGGCGCGCAGACACATATAAGCAAAGCTAAAACCTAACTTTGCTTTGTTGGTGCTCTTAGTGCGATCTCAGAACTAGCTAACAGACTTTGGACAGACAATTATCCATTTCCCTTCCAACCCGTGAATGTGTGTATGAATGTATGTGTATGTGTGTGTATGTTTAGTCTTCTCAGTGTAGTCGTGTCAATTAGTAGGTACTGTTTAATAAATTTTGTTTCATTATTACGAATTCTCGTTTGTTGTGTTATGTAACTGGTAAGTCAAACTCATGCCCAGATCCGTTGTTACCTGCTCGAGGTAAAGCGAAGATCAGATAAGCGAGTAAACAAGTCCAATTGATTTATTTTGCTGATCACAGAGTAAATTCATATTGGTAACATACATTTAAATTGCCCTAAAGCGCTGGACGTATTAGGTGATTTAAAGGTATACTTATTGCATACCAACGTGAATCTTTTCAGATTCAATTCCCCAAACTTGAATTAAGAGCGAATTCAAGTGATAATCCATAATTATAATTAATAAAGGTATAACCCTACACTGGTGTTAGGTTTTGAACGCTTAAAAATTTTATCCAGGATGGTGGTGGTCAAGTGAAAAAGTCATCCATGGATGCTTAAACGCTTAAAAGTTTCCTCCAGGGTTACCATGGTCAAGTGGGAAAGACACCAGAAGTAGCACTTATCACGGCCAAGATTGGCTAGATGAAGTGCCTGGATGTCTGGACTTATGCTTTGAACACTTAAAGAATTTCTTTCAGGGTGGCGGGATCGAGTGGAAAAAGTCATCCGAAGTCGCACCTAACTTAGCCAGAAGCACCTGGATGTTTGGACTTAAGTTTTAAAGCTTAATAATTTCCTCCAGGGTTACCATGGTCGAGTGGGAAAATGTCTGAGAAAGCAGCACTTAACCCAGCCAAAATCGCCTGGATGAAGCGCCTGGATGTGTGGATTTAAAATGTTCCTCCAGGGTTACCTTGGTCGAGTGGGAAAGTCTCCGAGAAGTCGCACTTAACCCGCTAATATCGCCTGGATGAAGCACCTGGATGTCTAGACTTTGAATGGGTTTTGAATGCTAAAAAAATTTGTTCCAGGTTTACCATGGTTGAGTGGGAAACCGTCCAAGAAAATCGAGCTTAACCTGGCCAAGTTCGGCTGGATGAAAGCGCCTGGATGCTTGGGCTTAGGTACTGAATAAAATCAAGTCCAGTAATGTGTTACTGTTATGGGGTTAGTCTGTGAGCCCGGATGTCTGGATTTCTTCCTGGGTTACCAGGGTCAAGTGGAAAAAGCATCTGAGAAGTCGCATTTAACCCGGCATCGATTGGCTAGATGAAAGCGCCTGGATGTCTGGATTTAAGTTTTGAGCAGCTTAAAGATTTCTTTCAGGGTTACTATGGTGAAAGGTAAAGCGTCCGAGAAGTCGCACTTAAACTGACCAAGATCGGCTGGAAGAAGCACCTGGATGTCTGGACTTAGATTTTGAATGCTTAAAAATTTCTTCCAGGGTTACCATGGTCGAGTGGTAAAGCATCTGAGAAGTCGCACTTAACCCAGCCAATATTGTCTGGATGAAGCGCCTGGATGTCTGGACTTAGGTTTTGAACACTTAAAAATTTCTTCCAGGGTTATCATGGTTGAGTGGAAAAGCCTCAGAGAAGTCACACTGTATTTGTTTTAAGACAACAATATATTAATTAATCTGATTTTAACAAATGCGCTTTGTTCTGTGTCCTTTGCTGTTCTTTATTTGGTTGTATCTCTTGTGTTAAGAATGAATACTGCCAAATAAATGTTAATATCAAAATGAAGGAAGTGTCTTACAAACTATTTTATAGAATTTATTACATTTGGAAATATTTAAACTTAACATTTTTGTATAGCTGTCAACTTTAGTAAACAAAGAAAACTATTTAGCATCTTTCTTTTCTCATTTACTCAAGATTGTTTTGGAAAGGTTTGGAATTGTGTATTAATAGAAAATTGGAGTTTATGAAAGAAATGTGTATCAACAGTATATGTACAGTTGTGGCCAAAGGTTTGAGAATGACATAAATATTGGAAATTGGAAAAGTTGCTGCTTAAGATTTTGTAATAGCAATTTGCATATACTCCAGAATGTTATGAAGAGTGATCAGATGGATTGCATAGTCCTTCTTTGCCATGAAAATGAACTTAAACCTGAAAAAACTTTCACTGCATTTTCATTGCTGTCATTAAACGACCTGCTGAGATCATTTCAGTAAGCGTCTTGTTAACTCAGGTGAGAATGTTGGCGAGCACAAGGCTGGAGATCATTATGTCAGGCTGATTGGGTTAAAATGACAGACTTGACATGTTAAAAGGAGGTTGATGCTTGAAATCATCGTTCTTCCATCGTTAACCATGGTAGCAGCGTGCAGCCATCATTGCGTTGCATAAAAATGGCTTCACAGGCAAGGATATTGTGGCTACTAAGATTGCACCTAAATCACCAATTTATAGACTCATCAAGAACTTCAAGGAAAGAGGTTCAATTCTTAGTAAGAAGGCTTCAGGGCGTCCAAGAAAGTCCAGCAAAAGCGCCAGGATCGTCTCCTAAAGAGGATTCAGCTGCAGGATCGGAGTGCCACCAGTGCAGAGCTTTCTCAGGAATGGCAGCAGGCAGGTGTGAGCGCATCTACACGCAAAGTGAGGCCAAGACTTTTGGAAGATGGCCTGGTGTCAAGAAGGACAGCAAAGAAGTCACTTCTCTCCAAAAAAACATCAGGAACAGACTGTTTTTTTGCAAAAAGTATGGTGAATGGACTGCTGAGGACTGGGGCAAAGTCATATTCTCCATTGAAGCCCCATTCCGATTGTTTGGGGCATCTGGAAAAAGGACTTGTCCGGAGAAGAAAAGGTGGCGCTACCATCAGTCCTGTGTCATGCCAACAGTAAAGCATCCTGAGACCATTCATGTGAGAGGTTGCTTCTCATCCAAGGAGTGGGCTCACTCACAATTTTGCCCAGAAATACAGCTATGAATAAAGAACGGTACCAAAACACCCTCCAACAGCAACTTCTTCCAACAATCCAACAACAGTTTGGTGAAGAACAATGCATTTTTCAGCACAATGGAGCACCGTGTTTTGCCAATAAGGCAAAAGTGATAACTAAGTGGCCGGGGACCAAAACGTTGAAATTTTGGGTCCAAGGTCTGGAAACTCCCAGATCTTAATCCCATTGAGAACTTGTGGTCAATCCTCAAGAGAAGCGGGTGGACAAACAAAACCCACTACTTATGACAAACTCAAGAAGTGATTATGAAAGAATGGGTTGCTATCAGTCAGGATTTGGCCCAGAAGTTGATTGAGAGCATGTTCAGTCGAATTGCAGAGGTCCTGAAAAAGAAGGGCCAACACAGCAAATAATGACTCTTTGCATAAATGTCATGTAATTGTCGATAAAAAGCCTTTGAAGCGTGTGAAGTGCTTGTAATTACACTTCAGTACATCACAGAAACAACTGAAACAAAGATCTAAAAGCAGTTTAGCAGCAAACTTTGGGAAAACTAATATTTGTGTCATTCTCAAAACTTTTGGCCACAACTGTATAATTAATCAGGATTAAGTTCATCAGGGTCACCTATTTTTGAATGTCGTTTTGAGGATGTACTGAATCAATCATGTGACCCTGTATAAGGAGTCAACCATGTGTTTTTAACCCTGGAAAAAAATTCTACTAATATTATTCTTATTAAACAGTTTATTTGCCATTTATACAAACATACATAAAATAAAAATGTACGTTGTAGCAACCTGTGTGTGTTTGTGTGTGTGTGTGTGTGTGTGTGTGTGTGTGTGTGTGTGTGCGTGCTTCTAAAAAGATCAAACATATCAATCAATCAATCATTTTATTTATATAGCGCTTTTAACAACACAGGTTGCATCAAAACACTGTACAGTATAATGACAGGGATGTATAATGAGAGTGACCAATTTCTTATTAAATGCAGAGCGGTCTCTGTAGTCAATTCAACGATAGTCACTAGAAGTTAAGTGTCCCCAACCAAGCAAGCCAGAGGCGACAGCGGCAAGAAACAAAACCCCATGCATACAGAATGGAGAAAAAAAAAAAACCTTGGGAGAAACCAGACTCAGTTGGGGTCAGTTCTCCTCTGACCGGACGCCCAGCACTTAACTTCCAGTTCAATTTTAAACGCAGCTGTGTCAGGTAGTGTAAATGACTTAGTGTGTGCGTGTGCGTGTGTGCATCAGGATCTGGTGATTGGTCCACGGGGCGCATCTAGGTGTTCTGGTCTCTGATGAACATAATCTCTGGGTGCTGATCCACCATCTAGTCTGGATACAAACTGAAAACAGATTGAGAAAGAGACAGGACTAATATTAGCGTAGATGCCATTCTTTTTCACGATGTCACAAGTACATCATATTTTAGGAGTAGTGTTCCCGGTTCCAGCAAATCTAAGTAATGCAGCCTAAAAATTCTTTAGCAGATTTGAATAATAAAAGGCGTGTTGGTGTGTTATGTGTAGGCTAAGTTAAAAAGATGTGTCTTTAATCTAGATTTAAACTGCCAGAGTGTGTCTGCTTCCCGAACAGAGTTAGGAGATGGTTCCAGAGTTTAGGTGCTAGATAGGAAAATGATCTGCGCGCCATGAGTTGATTTTGATATTCTAGGTATTATCAAATGGCCAGAGTTTTGAGAAGCATGAGCGGACGTGCAGGACTATAATGTGATAAGAGCTCGCTCAAGTATTGAGGAGCTAAACCATTCAGGGCTTTATAGGTAATTAATAAGATTTTAAAATCTATTCGATGTTTGATAGGAGCCAGTGCAGTGTTGACAGAACCGGGCTAATATGATCATACTTCCTAGTTCTAGTAAGGACTCTGGCTGCTGCGTTTTGGACTAGCTGAAGTTTGTTTATTAAAGCGTGCAGAACAACCACCCAATAAAGCATTGCAATAATCTAACCTTGAGGTCATAAACGCATGAATTAATATTTCTGCATTAGAGGTTGAAAGCATAGGTCGTAATTTAGATATATTTTTAAGATGGAATAACGCAGTTTTACAGATGCTAGAAACATGATTTTCAAAGGAAAGATTGCGGTCAAACAGCACACCTAGGTTCCTAACTGATGATGAAGAATTAACAGAGCAGCCATCAAGTGATAGGCTGTGTTCTAGAGATTATTATATGTGGGGTTTTAGGTCCAATTATTAGCACCTCTGTTTTTCAGAATTTAACATTAGAAGTTACTCATCATCCAGCTTTTATATCGACTATGCATTCTGTTAGATTCTCAATTTGGTGTGTATCACTGCTGCGCTGAAATATAGAGCTGAGTACCATCAGCATAGCAGTGAAAACTAACACCATGACTCCTGATAATATCTCCCAGAGGTAACATGTACAGGTTGAAAAGTAGCGGTCCTAGCACTGAGCCTTGAGGAACTCCATATTTCACTTTTGATCGATATGATACCTCCTCATTTAATGCCACAAACTGATAGCGGTCAGATAGATATGATTTAAACCATGCTAAAGGCGCTTCCTCTAATGCCAACATAGTTTTCTAGTCTATCCAAGAGAATGTTGTGATCGATAGTATTGAATGCTGCGCTAAGATCTAATAGCACTAATAACGAGATAAAACCACGATCAGATGATAGAAGCAGGTCATTAGTAACTCTAATGAGAGCAGTCTCAGTACTATGGTGCAGTCTAAAACCTGATTGGAAATCCTCACAGACACCATTTTTTTCTAAAAAGGAATACAGTTGTGAGGATACTGCACCTTTTCTAGTATCTTTGACAGAAAAGGGAGATTAGAGATTAGTCTGTAATTTACTAAGTCTTTGGGATCAAGATGTGGTTTCTTAATGAGAGGTTTAACTACAGCCAGTTTGAAGGTTTTGGGAACATAACCTAATGACAATGATGAATTAATAATGTTCAAAATAGGATCTATGACTTCTGGAAGTTTTAATAGTTTAGATGGAACAGGGTCTAACATACATGTTGCTGGTTTAGATGATTTAATTCTATTCTATAATAGAGAAAGAGTGTAATTTTTCCTCAGGGGTTCTAAAGCTCACTATCTGATGTGAAACTGTAGTTGTTGGCTGCATATTTACAATTTTATCTCTGATGGTATCAATCTTAGAAGTAAAGAAATTCATGAACTCATTGCAGCTATACTCTTGGGGCATATTAGCACCTGTTGATGCTTTATTTTTGTTAATTTAGTTACTGTACTGAATAAATACCGGGGTTGTGTTTGTTTTCTTCTAAAGGGATCAGATCAAATCAGATCTTGCTATTTTTAATGCTTTTCTGTATGACAACATACTCTCCCGCCAGGCTATACTGAAATACTTCTAATTTGGTTTTTCTCCACCTGCGCTCCATTTTCCGGGCTGCTCTCTTTTAGGAGTGCGTGTGTTGTCATTATACCATGGAGTCAGATTGTTTTCTTTTATCTTTTTTAAGTGCAAAGAGCAACTGTATCTAAAGTGCTAGAAAAAGAGAGTGCATAGTTTCTGTTACATCATCAAGTTTTTGCGTCGTATTGGACACATATACTTGTGTTGTCTTTCAGTTTTTTTATATTCATTTGTTCTTAAATCATTCGTAATCATTTGACCTTTATATTTATAGAGTGAAAACATAAATAAGGATGACGGATGATTTAAATCAACATGATTTTATTCAAACTGAGCTAACATGTAAAATATGAAGCTAACGTATGAAAGTTATTCCTATATTTAAAAAATAAATGAGAAAAAAATCAAGGTGGATATTTCTGAGATGCTAAAACAGCATGAACTATCAATGATTCATCTAAATCAGCTTTAGTAGTACTCCATTAGGTTAATTTATTTACAGTGAAGCTCATTTTGATTGGTTGACTTTCCACTTCCTCTTCAGTGATCATGTGTGCACGGTTCTGGGCAGGAGATGAAACGCCTCTCTTCTCTGGACAGGTGACCATTGTCTGGAAATCCCTTCATCAGCGAGATCACGAGGGCATGTGGCTCACCAAGAAGCTTCTGAAGACATGAACACTACGTGTCCTACACAGAGAAGCAGACACATCACAAGTTAAGAGACTCAGACACTGAAACATGGCACATACTGTACAATGAGAACAGAACAGGAAACAGTTTTTGTTGGGTTCAACATGAGAAGGTTGTGTTCTCCTCCATCTACAGGATGGAGATCTGTAGCTCTCGGGCCTCACACACACTGATACTGATAAACATACTAGTGAGTCAACAAACAACTGTTAGCTTGCTGGGATAGGTGGTTTCATCGGGCACACACACCTGGCCTGAAGTTAACGTCGGGTTTAATTTTTTGTAGTTTTTGTTGGAACAGTGAACACTGCCAGGGTATTTATTTTTAACTTATAAGAGGACAATAATGCAAGAGGAATACCAAATTCTTGTTTTCAATGTAAAAATACTGCAACATTTTCAAAAATTCAAAAACAATGGACTTGTAAAAGCCCCGAAATAATCATTTGTAATGATTAGTGAGGAGTGACTAAGAAAGCGTCTCAGAGCCAGTAAACGCTATGAGAAGAGTGACTGTACATCTTAAAATAGCACCATGCATGGTTGTTTGTCCGCACCCAAACTATCCACTGCGGCCAAAGCACAATAAACTCTTTTCCAAGACCCTTGGCTTAAGTAAGTGAGGGCTCTGGGAATCCATGCTCTAGTCTCATGAGACCAAGTTAATCATTTCAGATCTGACAGCATCTAAAATGTTCTGGTGTCACAAGAGGAGGGCATACAGTGAGAGAAGTTTCTGGTTTCCACAGTGAACTTCAGGGTAGTAAAGCTCTTCTGTAGGGACGTATGAGAGCTGAAGGTGTGAGAGAGTTAGGCTTTATCAACCACTGTGTGATATAATACAAAACCTTAACTCTCCCCAAACCAGAAACTCTCCCCATTAAAGACCAGGTCGTTTAAGAAGGAGTTAAACAGGACAGATGTAACAGTTTGTAATAAAATTCAGTGCCAAGAAGCGTCAGAGCAGTACACTGCATACATAGAGTTATGGAGGACATATTAAGTACTAAAATATCACACCTTGTTGAATTAAATCTAGGTTGTACTCATTTCCGCAATCCTATATTGAAACAAAATGGGCTAATTTTACAGATATTAATAGCATATATTTCTCTGTTTTTATTAAGAATATGTTTAATACCTTAATACTTGCCATCTATTAACTAATAAGAGGTTATTAAACAGACAGTTTACTAAAACTCTAATGACATGTAGCTGAAAAGTTGCTTACTGATCGTGGAATGCCTAAAGTGGACTGTCAAATGTTGTCTAACTCAATGTTTGTAGGTATGTTAAAAGGAATATGAATCACTGATTATTATTTACTGAATAAATACTTTGTATTCAGCTTCTGGTCAACCAGAAAATTAGTTTTCTTTGAATCAGTGAGCCTGAAAAGACCGGGCACCTAAATGGGACACTAATTTATGTTGTTATGAATCCAAACTATAAATCAAGTATATTTCTGTTAAATAATATAAATAACTGTTAAAATATGTCTTTCTAGGCAGTTTGTATTCTACTATATGTGCAAAACCAGTTGCAGGACGTATTGAACTAAATATTTTAGTTTGTTTATTTCTATTTATTTGGTTAATTTCTTTACCTGATAATTTGCACAGATGTTGTGCAGCCCCACTGCCACAGTTAAAGCACCACGGTAAGGCAAACGAAAATATTACTGTTTAAAGGAATTTTACCCAACAAGTAAGATTTTGTTATAATTTACAAGTAGTTCCAAACTTGTATGAATTTCTTTGTTCTCGAACACAAAGGAGGATATTTTGAAAAAAGTATGGAACAATGGTTTTGGGTCACCATTATTTTTTTTCCTTTAAGCATAAAAATGGCTTTATTTATATATTTGTTTTTGCAATTTACATTCTATGCATCCCCTTCTATTAATTTGAATGACTAAGAGATTTTTCTTCTGATTTCTTTCTTATTTTTGGTCCTTTTTCCTGTCCTGATTACAAAAAAAAGTAATACTACTGTGATACAGCGAGATGTACAACTCCTGTTATATACATATTTACACTTTATTGTGGAGAAGCTACACATATTGATCTGTGGGTGGTTTCAGCTGCTGCTGTGTGTTCAGACTCCTGCAGCATCCACACAGAGATCTTCACCGACTGGAGCAGAGGATCCGAACCCTTCACCATCAGCCCATGATCCTCTGCTCTTTCTGGAGGCGACCAGGAAGCCGTTCCTGCACTTCCTGTGTCACTCCTGCTCACCCTATACAAACAATCAGAAGCATTAATCTAGTCTGATCCTAACGAGACAATCCAGCTGTGACTGCTGTGAGTCAGATAAGTATGTGTCTCTGGCCACCTGCTCCAGTGTAACCAGGGGTGGCGCTCAATGTCCTCTAAAGTGGGCGGTCTGGCGCCGATGCACTGAGACACCAGCCAATCAGCTGACAGCACTCTGTTACACACAACACAGTGTTCAGGAAGACAGAAGCACACGCTTCACCTGGATCTGGGACGTGACCTCTGTCTCTTGCCTGTGGACAGCTCTCTAGGGAAGCGCAGTCTGCTTCTGGAGGTGACCCTCAATGTGCCTCTGAAGGGAAACAGCCGCACAAGATGTTGTAGAGCGTCACCCCGACCGACCAAACCGTAGCCGGTCCTGCGTGATAGCGCTGCCGCGAAACCACTCAGGAGGGCGTACTGAAGAGTGCCTGAGAGACACAACAAGACCCCAGACGTCACCTGAAGAGGCTCCACAAACAAAACACAGCTCACCGCAGTGAGATCAAACCCACCTGCAAAGTGTCTGTAGGCCGAGTCTTTCAGCAGATCTCACAGCGAAGTCCAGCAGCTTGATGTCGTGTGACTCTGTGGAGATCAGCAGGTTCTCCGGTTTGGCGTCCGATTGCAGGACTCCGCGGCTCGCAGTGTTTCAGCGCGGTGACCAGCTGCAGCAGCACTTTCTTGCCAGACTCTCCTCCAGGCGTCCGTTCTGCTTGCAGAAAGTGTCCAGATCTTGGCAAGGAACGGGGCGCTCCAGGATCAAGGTGTAGCGTCTGGGAAAGTCTAACCACTCCAGCAGCTGCAGGACGTTGGGGCAGGCAGGAGCCGAATTGACCAGACTCATCAACGCCACCTCCAGCGGCAGCTGATCCTGACCTTCCTGCAGGGCCGAACGCTGCGTTATATCCAGCGCTCAATCAGAGCAAGCAGAGCAACAGATTCACTCTGAACTCACGACTCTCAGTCTCGGTGTTCCTCTTTTACAGGCGTGCTTGATGGCAACCTGTAGACAGATGAAGACCACGCTGACCAATTATCACAGACCACGTTCACTGGCGGCAACATTTCTAACGAGGGAGGTGAGAGGAAGTCTTACTGGCAGTCCGTCAGACCTGCGGGTCCCAGCATACACCGAGCCGAATCCACCTCTCCCAGCAATGGGCCCTTCACATACGCTTCTGCAACACACAAGATCACAAGAAACCTCTTTAAATGGGACCTTACTGTAACGTCTTCAGTGGCGACTCGTTTAGTGAGTGGTGAGGTGTTTAATCTCAGTGCACTCCTGACCTCTGCGGGAGAGCGTTTGGCAGCTCTTCTGTATGAGGGGACGGACCCTCATCCTCCTGGCTGCCGCTCTGCCGCTTCCTCTTCCCGTGAGACCACGGACACAGAAGCGGCCAACTCTGGCGGCAGAGGAGCGATGTACCCAGGCAGCTCTTGGCTCAGAGGCAGGTTTGGGTTGGTCAGCGGTTCCTGGCGTCGTCACCAGAGCCGCGTCTCCCAACCTCCTGAGCAGCCGCCTGAGAGACAGCAGCACTCCTGGATCTGGAAGCGGCCCGAGACTGCAATATTTCACACATCAGACACTTACAGCCTCTATTAGCAACCTTTATCATAACCAAGCACCAATTGCTTTTATTTCTATTTGCTCTTGAATAGAAAATTAAAGGCATATCTTCACATTAATTCAGTACAACATCATACCATAACATAGCAATAACAAACAAAACACTCACCTTGTCTTTCACTCATAAGAGCGGCTGACAATCTCTCCAAACTCCAAGAAATACAGTAAATAAATAAAAAAAAATTAATTAGTTGAAGAAAGAAAGAAAGAAAGAAAGAAAAGAGAGAAAGAATGAGAGAAATAAAAAGAAAGAAATAAGAAGAGAAATAAGAAGAGAATAAAAACTTCCTTCAAACTGTACTCAAAGGAAATATCCTCCGATGTCCTAAAATAAAAGTCTCCTCTCGCTCTGAACTGCGTCGAAAATCACAGTGTCAGGAAATAATCTCCGAAAGTCTCTGAAATCGCCTCATCTCTCAACAAACAGATATCGATGGGTTTGAGTGTTTATGTGTAGAATTCACGTCATAACACGCAGCGTCGCCATAGAAACTATAGTTCACGTACATGGTGCGTGGTGTGGCGGCGTGAGTGAGTACAACAGCGCGAGCGTGCGCTTTTATCGGAAGCTGTCATGGAATTTTCAACTCAGAATTATGTGAAGACTGAAAAATAAAGAGTCCAGCAAATTTGTCTTTGTCTTGCTTTTATTTCTCGCATGCAGAGAACAAAATGATCTGGTTTACACACAGTGAAGTCTGTGAGCAAAGAGATAACAGTGAGCTCACAGATTAGAGGTTTTATAGGCAAAAGTATACATTCCAAGGTCGCTCAAATTCATCTCTAACCAATTGAAATAGTCAAAAGTCACGCCACCCATCTGTGCTTACAGTGTCTGATTGTTCTCCAGTTTATCTCCCGTACCTAGCACAGATAGGGCATCCTGTACTCCCATGAGGTTGTTTAACATGGGTTTAACCTCTGTCACGCACACAGTGTATGTTTCCCATAACTCTAATATTCCAGGTCACTAATGTATGTTTCTGTGTTCGTGCCTAGTACCGTGATATTACGAATATATATGTAATCTATCTTTAAGTAAAGTTAGTTTAATAGTGAAGTTAATTCAATTCAGTGTTAAAAGTGAACAATAAACATTAAATGTAATTAATTAGAATAATTTCCATTACACTCCTCCTTTTGATCATTCTTGATCACCTGTCAAATTAGAATATAATAAAATAAAATCCATAACGATAACATCAAGTGTGTAAATTCACATGGATTCAGAACACACCATCACACAATAAGGGTTTGAAAAACATAATAAACATCTTTAACATGTGATTAACTGGAGATTACATAAAACTCAATCTGAGGAAATCATCGCTTGACTATATAATCGGGGTGAACGGGTATCTAGTGTTCCACCACGAAGCGTCTGATCCATAGAGCCCTTGCTCTTCTATGGTGATGGGAAAAATCCTTTTTCTTTTCGGCATCCGTTGGCCTGTACTGACATCAGCTCACTCCCACACAGTGATGTTGCTGCGTGTTCAGCTCCCATACACCACTGTGTGTTCGTTTACCTTTGTCAGTCAGACGTCCCCCTTGGCACGGGGCAGCGGGTCAATCACTGTTTATTGGGCTGCGTCTCCCTCTGGTGGTGCTGGGACCTTTTTGCAGTGGCTGGCGTGTATCCACGTAGCCCTCTCAGCCACCTTAACCGCAGTGTGCGTTATCAGCAGGACCTGGAACGGGCCGTTCCACCTCCTTGATTTCCAATGTTTCCTTCTGAAATCCTTGACCACCACAAAATCACCAGGTCTGATGTCATGCAGAAATCCTTCTGCTGGTTTAGGTAGAGCGTCCTTGACCTGTTGAGAGATCTGAGAGAGAGTCGAAGACAGATTTTTACAATAGTTCAACATGTCATTTTCACACAGAGCAGTAGAGGGCAATGGTCGGGGTTCCGGTCCCACAGTAAATCCTTTTGTAAACCAATATTGATTGATCATGTCAAACATTCCCATTTTGCTTATGTGATCTAACCCGTGCACTAATTTGGCATAGTGTGGGAAAAAGTGTTTTGGCAAACAAGGTTTGTCTTCGGTGCTCAGCCAAACGTTGTCTTTCAGCTTGCACTCGGCCTTCACCCATTGTTTTTTCTCTTCTGGTGTTGCGAAACCCTGCATAGCTGCAAGAGAACTAGAAGGAAGGTTAGTTCGTCATCGTTAACAGTTACACATGTGCAAAAGAGAAGGTTCTGTTCCCTTTGTTTGCGTTCTTCGCAGCGATATCAGCGCGTTTGTTTCCTAATGATACAAAATCGTTAAACTTGGAATGCGCGCGCGCACTTGCAAATAGCAATCGACCTTGGAAGCAAAATCGCTTCTAACAAGGCTGCTATTTTATCATGATTTGGATGGGTTTCCATCGGATTTTAGAAATTTCCTACATCGCCATAGAGCCGAAAAATCGCGACAGGTCGAAAAAGCATAACGAGAATCTGTGTAGATGGTGACTGTTTTTCCTTCTGCGATTTTACAGGCTTCTGTTAATGCTACTAATTCGGCGCTTGCGCATGAGAGTAATGCGTGAGAGCGCTCCGCTTACTAATGTCGCATGCGCTGTGGTTACTGCGTAACCTACTCTGTTTTACCGGTTTCTGGGTCTCGGGACGCTGAACCATCAACAAACAAAACCAAATCTGCATTGTCAAGGGGGTTTCTTTTAAATCTGGTCGCGGTGTGCACACCTGTTCCAATCTTGCGATACAATTATGTTCCTCGCCATCCTGCTCGGTTGGGAGCAGTGTGGCAGGATTCAATACTGTACACCGTTTTACTGTGATGTTTGGCATTTCCAATAGAATGGTATTATATCTGAGCCATCTGGCTGTTGACAAATGAGATGTTTTCTGTTCCAACAGGATCATAGAGACAGCGTGTGGCACTAGTAATGTTACATCAGAATATCCCACAATTTCCTTGAAGCTAAAATAGCTTTTTCTGCTGCTGCTACAGCTCTCAGACAATTTGGTAGACCTGCTGCCACAGGGTCGAGTTTACTTGAAAAAATATGCCACGGTCTCAGCTTTCCCCGTGATCCTGTAACAGAACAGAAGACATGAAACCATTTTTTCTCATCAACTGTTTGTACAAAATTTCTCTCAGGGTCTGGAAGTCCCAGACTTGGGGATGTCTGTAACAACATTTTCAACCTTTCAAATGCTTTCTCTGCTTCAGGAGTCCAGGTCAGTTTGTCATGTGGCTGCCACCTTTTCCGTGAGCCAAAGCGCTCAAAGGTGACTCTTCAATGGCATAGTTGGGAATAAATGTTCTACAATATGAACACATTCCCAAAAATGACATGAGCTGTTTTTTGTCAGAGGCTTTGGAATCTTTTGAATTGCCTCTATTCTCTTTTTGTGTTAGAGATTTTCCTGCTTGTTGATAATGTGACCTAGAAACGTCACCTCCCTTTTTGCAAACTGCAACTTTGACAAACTGACCTTGTGGCCCTTCAACAGCCAAATGTTTCAACAGCTTTACAGTGTCCTGTGTACAAGTTTCTTCATCTCTGGCTGTTATTAAGAGATCATCGACATATTGAATTAAAGCTGACCCTGGTGCCAATTGTAATGTTTCCAAACTTCTCTTCAGTGCCTCACTTGAACAATACAGGCGTAATTTTTGAATCCTTGACAAAGTCGAGTAAAAGTGTAAGGTTTGCCATTAAAATTGAAAGCAAACCAAAATTGGCTGTCTTTATGAACCGGCACAGAAAAGAAAGCATTGGAAGAGATCAACAACCGAAAACCATTCAGCATCACCTGGTATTTGTGATAGGAGTGTGTACGGGTTGGGAACAATAGGAGCCTGTGTCTGAACTGCATCATTTACAGCCTGCAAGTCTTGCACAAACCTCCACTCAACCGGCTGGTCTCGTCTCTTATCTTTTTGACAGGAAAGATGGGTGTACGCACAGGAGAGTTCTCACATTCCACAATCACTCCAGCCTTTTCAATGCCTCAAAACTGGCTTGATTCCCTCAATAGCTTCCCTTTTCAAAGGATATTGAGGTTTGCATGGTCTGTAATCAGATTTTGGAATAATTTGAATAGGGTCACAATTCTTGATCAACCCCACGTCATATTTAGAAGAAGCCCAAACAGTCTTTGGAACTTCCTTGAGAGCTGGAATGCTTTCCATTTCAGTTTCTGTAAGGAAGCAGTGATTGGGCAATGCACTTTCACTCACATGAACTGTGCGTTCAGCCATCGCAGCAGAGCTCAGTCAAATTCGTTCGATATGCAGACAGAGTTGGATTATATTCAACATTTTCTCAGCAGTCCGCAACCAATTTTCATGAAAGATACACGTCTTTACAAAGGACCAATGTCTTCCCAACGATTGTCGCTCCTTTTGACAGCGCACACATGGGGAAAAGAATCCACAACATCAAAAACACCTGCTGTTCATCGGTTAATGCAACAGCAGCAGCACATTTATTTTCTGTCCAAATTAGCCAATTCAATTGCAATATCTCAATACGTGGAAACCATTTCTGTTCAAACCACTCGTCTCTAGCCAGAGACACATGTGCTGAGCAATGTAAGTCTGAGAATGGCATAAAATCAGAATCAGCGAAACTCTGTCTTTAGCGCCATTGACAAGACTTTCGCATAATTCATCATCTTGCAATTTCCATTGATAAACATATAGTGGTGTATGTTGGATTGCAGTCAGAGTTTGAATTTGGCACTGAACTGCTTTCACACCTTCTGGACCAGATATTAGAGAAATACCCAGTTTGCACAACAAATCTCTCCCCAGCAGATTTTTGGACAGTGCTGTGAGAGGAGGAAGCTGTGTCTGAAACTTGCACCATTCTCATCTTTACACCTCAGAGGACTGTATAATTCTCTTTAACAGTATGACCAGATGCAGAAATCGTCCATGCAAAATTTCCACTCAATTTGGGGACAGAGGCAAACTCATTTATCCTTAATACTGAACTCGTGGCCCCCGTATCAGCTAAAAACACCCTTTCAACTCCGTCTATCCATAAGCTAACCTCTGGCATTTGTTGATATGCTAAGTCATTCAAATGAGTATATGTGCCTAATTCTCTTTGTCTGAAAGATTTCTCATTTTCTAATTTAGCAATGCAATCGTGTATGACAGCAAGCATTTCTTCATTGCAATTCGCAGCAAGCATTTCTTCATTGCAATTCGCAGTGTCAGATGTGGGTGTGTGTGTGTCAAACTTATCTGTTACTGAAGTGTGGTCGCCGTAGACTTTGCTCTCAACTCCCCCCTCCTCTCTCGCACTCTGCCGTCAATCTGCTTTCGGTTTAGACTTCGTGTGTCTATTCAAAGCGGGCCTCATTTTTCCAATGTCCGGGCTTTTTGCAATAAAAACAAACATCCGGATCAACTTGGACAGTCTTTGCCCTCTTCCTCTCCCCGCCCTCGGCCTCGATAATTCGCTCCTCTGTACATTGTCAGGTTTGGCAGCTGGAGCTCCTTTTCAGCCTTTTTACCGCACTTTTCTCCGCCAACATCTTTTCAGCATGTAACGCATGTTTTGAATCCTCTCCAGTTCTCGTCTTCCCACTCGATGCAGGTTTGCTTGTGATAGTCGTTATTTCGGGTTTCAGTCCACTCAGAGCGGCTGCGTGAAATGAGCTTCCCACATCTTTGGAATTTCCCCTCTAATGTCCAGCTCTGGCATTCCACTATAAGTGTTGAAAGTCTCATACAGTCGCACAAAATAGTCGTCAACTGGCTCGTCCCTTCTTTGTGTGCAGTAGTTGATCTTGTCGGTGTTAATCCTAGCAGGAAAAAGGGCCTTGAATCGTCCGCCCAGAGCTTTTACTGCTGACCTGTGTGGCTGCGTTCTCAGCGTGTCCCCACTCTGCTTGAACTCTCCGCGTGTCACCTGGGGGAAATCTGGTCGGATCTTGTGCCAGTCCGCCGGCCCCATCTTGATCATCAGCAGGCGTTTGAGTTCGAGCATCGTTGGGCTGAATTCTTGACAGAAGCGCATCCAGTTCCACTACAAACTTTTCTCGAGTCTCTGGGGTTTGGCAGATTTGTCATAACCTGCCTCAAGTCTGTCTCAGTCCATGGTCGAAAAACCATCGTGGTTCCTTGTGGGCCAGCCACCTGAATCATAGGGAAAAGATGTCGCGTTTCCCTCACCGTCGTTTCTCATCACGCAGTCCGGTTCTAGTGCCAGTCTTTCAAGCGATCTGGATCTGGTTCGTGCGGTCACATGGAGTATCTCATCTTCCGAACTCCGTCGCTGGATGTAGAAGGCTGAGATGGTGCAGGTGCCGTTGGAGGCGGTAAGAGGGCGGCAACTGTCCTCCTTTCCATAAGCCCACGGGTGTCGCCGCGGCAGGGTAGTAAGGCGGCGGTTGTGGTGGTGGCGATTGCGGTGGTGGTGCCAGCGGCTGGGGCATTTGTTGGTGGGGGGTAAGGCCAGGAGTCAAGATCAAAGTCCACCAGCAGCGCACTGGTTTTCTAGAGAGGGATAGAGAGAAGAAGATTTCTGAGCAGTATACTCTGTTCCTTTAACTTTCTTTGTTTCTGACTCTACATTTTTATGAGGCAGTTCTTTCAGGGCTCGCCGTTTTCTCGGCGTTCTGCCTCTTCTAGCCAATAGTTCAGATATTGTCTATGTTTCTGAAACAGATCTTTTGTTTGTTTTTTCAACTTTTTCTCATCCCTAAGTTTACTTTCACGCTTTTCCAAACTTTCCTTCACCCTGTTTAGAGTCGTCACACTAAGCGTGCCTTTTGGAAAATCATGATCTTCGATCCAAATAAGTATCACTTCCATAATTCTCTGTCCATATTTCTTTCTCATGTCAACATAAATTGGGCTGTTCAAATTGTCTAGATCGATTTCAGGTTTGACATTACTAGACCCCATATTCGCAATCCGAGACTTTACCTGTACCTGGGACGCGTCCTCTTTCCTCACACTCAGTCGTCACTGCCGTGTGGCTCTGCACTAACCCGCGCAGAGTCTTCTTACTCCTGTACTTACAAATGCACGGAGTCCCCTTACGCATCCTTTTTTTTTGCTTACTCGCAGACAATACCCTTTTTCACTAACCCGTGAAACCTATAGGGCGGCTCGGCCATGCGTTCGTGAATCTAGGAATATCAAACCACTCGTTGTTTTTGTCAGACCAAGATGAAAGAAAATTAATTTATTTATATATATACCCCGTTAATAATTTTTTAAGACAAAGACAAACTCGTGTCTCAAAATCAGTCTCACCACCGTTTTCAGCACGCGTTTTCCTGGTTCTTTTAAGGAATCCAGCAGTGACGGTCCACTGGGCCCTCAGACGTCAGTTCCCTCTTCCCTGAAACCGTTTAGGGGTACAGGGCTAAGACCCTTTGTGGGCTTAGGGTGATCAGCCTACCAACGCCTTTCAAGTCCCGGACGATCAGCTGTCGGATCCCATCCTCGTCGCCAAGATTGTCATGGAATTTTCAACTCAGAATTATGTGAAGACTGAAAAATAAAGAGTCCAGCAAATTTGTCTTTGTCTTGCTTTTATTTCTCCGCGCAGAGAACAAAATGATCTGGTTTACACACAGTGAAGTCTGTGAGCAAAGAGATAACAGTGAGCTCACAGATTAGAAATTTTATAGGCAAAAGTATACATTCCAAGGTCGCTCAAATTCATCTCGAACCAATTGAAATAGTCCAAAGTCACGCCACCCATCTGTGCTTACAGTGTCTGATTGTTCTCAGTTTTATCTCCCGTACCCTAGCACACAGATAGGGCATCCTGTACTCCCATGAGGTTGTTTAACATGGGTTTAACCTCTATCACGCACACAGTGTATGTTTCCCATAACTCTAATATTCCAGGTCACTAATGTATGTTTCTGTGTTCGTGCCTAGTACCGTGATGTTACGAATATATATGTAATCTATCTTTAAGTAAAGTTAGTTTAATAGTGAAGTTAATTCAATTCAGTGTTAAAAGTGAACAATAAACATTAAATGTAATTAATTAGAATAATTTCCATTACAAAGCGTTGAATCTTATGCACTTTTCATTATTAAATAGCGAGATTTATTAATAAATGTATAAATTACTATATAAATCAGAGAAGTTACTATGATCTCTGATACTAAACTGAGCAGCGCTATTTTCCAGCGTATTTAACCGATCACTGTCAGGAGGCCAATCAGCTTTCAGTATCTTCGGTGCGTCATCAAACCTGTGAGTAAACCTGCTTGAAAATGAATGTTTAAAGAAAAAATATAAGATATTACTGAAAATATCAAGCATTTGATACAGTGATTCATTAGTTTTATTTATTTTATTCATAATTTCTTATTAAAATCCTCAGAATGCCTTCCCTAATGATATATTTAATTTTCTTGGGAAGCATAGATTTTTATTGGAACATAATTTTTCTGTTGACAAAATTCCTGCTAAATTGGCAGTTTTCACAGACAAGCTCTTTTCACCATTTTTCACCCCACAACTATTTCATATGAAATAAAAAGGGCAAATTATTTAAAAACAGATCTTTATTTTATCGTTGGCTCAAGGAGGCATTCTTTTAGTAGTAAGATGCAAGTAAATTAGTTCATTTCAATGGGTAATTGTTGTCGTATACAGGATTTCCTCAAAAAATCCAATCACCTGTGAAACCAGGAGAATTAGCATTTTTTCCAAAAGTGTACACATTTGAAAAACTGTATTTGTTTTGAGACAACAATATATTAATTAATACGATTTTAACAAATGCTCTTTGTTCTGTGTCCTTTGCTCTTCTTTATTTGGTTATATCTCTTGTGTTAAAGAATGAATACTGCCAAATAAATGTTGTATCAAAATGAAGGAAGTGTCTTACAAACTACTTTATAGAATTTATTACATTTGGAAATATTTAAGCAACATTTCATATAGCTATCAACTTTGGTAAACAAAAGAAAACTATTTAGTAACTTTCTTTTCTCATTTACTCAAGATTGTTTTTGGAAAGGTTTGGAATTGTGTATTAATAGAAAGTGGAGTTTATGAAAGAAATGTGTATCAACAGTATATGTACAGTTGTGGCCAAAGGTTTTGAGAATGACATAAATATTGGAAATTGGAAAAGTTGCTGCTTAAGTTTTGTAATAGCAATTTGCATATACTCAGAATGTTATGAAGAGTGATCAGATGGATTGCATAGTCCTTCTTTGCCATGAAAATGAACTTAAACCTGAAAAAACTTTCACTGCATTTCATTGCTGTCATTAAGCGACCTGCTGAGATCATTTCAGTAAGCGTCTTGTTAACTCAGGTGAGAATGTTCATTTGAGCACAAGGCTGGAGATCATTATGTCAGGCTGATTGGGTTAGAATGACAGACTTGACATGTTAAAAGGAGGTGATGCTTGAAATCATCGTTCTTCCGCCGTTAACCATGAGTAGCGTGCAGCCATCATTGCGTTGCATAAAAATGGCTTCACAGCAAGGATATTGTGGCTACTAGATTGCACCTAAATCACCAATTTATAGACTCATCAAGAACTTCAAGGAAAGAGTTCAATTCTTATTAAGAAGGCTTCAGGGCATCCAAGAAAGTCCAGCAAGCGCCAGGATCGTCTCCTAAAGATTCAGCTGCAGGATCAGTGCCACCAGTGCAGAGCTTTCTCAGGAATGGCAGCAGGCAGGTGTGAGCGCATCTACACGCACAGTGAGGCCAAGACTTTTGGAAGATGGCCTGGTGTCAGAAGGACAGCAAAGCCACTTCTCTCCAAAAAACACATCAGGGACAGACCGATCTTTTGCAAAAGTATGGTGAATGGACTGCTGAGGACTGGGGGCAAAGTCATATTCTCGATGAAGCCCCTTTCCGATTGTTTGGGGCATCTGGAAAAAGGCTTGTCCCGGAGAAGAAAAGGTTTTTAATGCTTAAAAATTTCATCCAGGGTGGCGGGGATCAGTGAAAAAGTCGTCGGAGAAGTTGCACCTAACTTAGCCAATATCGGCTGGATGAAGAGCCTGGATGTCTGGACTTAGGATTTGAGCGGCAAAAAGTTCTTCCAGGGTTACCATGGTCAGTGGAAAAGCATCCAGAAGTCACATTTAAGCAGCCAATATCTCCTGGATGTTTGGGCTTAGGTTTGAGCGCTTAAAAGTTTCCCTTCAGGTTTACCATGGTCCAGTGGGGGAACCTTCCAAGAAGTCGAACTTAACTCGGCCAAGTTCGGCTGGATGAAACATGGATGTTTGGGGATAGGTTTTGAATGCTTAAAAATTTCATCCCAGGGTGTGAAGTCGAGTGAAAAAGTCATCCTAGAAGTCGCACCTAAATCAATCAATCAATCAATCATTTTTATTTATATAGCGCTTTTAACAACACAGGTTGCATCAAAGCACTGTACAGTATAATGACAGGGATGTATAATGGCGAGAGTGACCAATTTCTTATTAAATGCAGAGACGGTCTCTGTAGTCAATTCAACGATAGTCACTAGAAGTTAAGTGTCCCCAACCAAGCAAGCCAGAGCGACAGCGGCAAGAAACAAAACCCCATGCATATAGAATGGAGAAAAAAACCTTAGGAGAAACCAGACTCAGTTGGGGTCAGTTCTCCTCTGACCGGACGCTGCCTTAACATAACCTCCAGTTCAATTTTAAGCGCAGCTGTGTCAGATAGTGTAAATGACTTAGTGTGTGCGTGTGTGTGCATCAGGATCTGGTGATCTGTCGTGAGCGCATCTAGGTTTTCTGGTCTCTGATGAACATAATCTCTGGGTGCTGATCCACCATCTAGTCTGGATACAAACTGTGAAAACAGATTGAGAAAGAAACAGGACTAATATTAGCGTAGATGCCATTCTTTTACGATGTCACAAGTACATGCGTATTTTAGGAAGTAGTGTTCCCAGTTCCAGCAAATCTAAGTAATGCAGCCTAAAAATCCTTTAGATTTGAATAATAAAAGGTGTGTTGGTGTGTTATGTGTGAGGCTAAGTTAAAAGATGTGTCTTTAATCTAGATTTAAACTGGCAGAGCGTGTCTGCTTCCCGAACAGAGTTAGGGAGATTAGATCTGCCAATATCGGCTAGAAGAAGCGCCTGGATGTCTGAACTTAGGTTTTAAACGCTTAAAAATTTCCTCCAGGGTTACCATGGTCGAGAGGGAAAGTGTCCGAGAAGACCCACTTAACCCGGCCGATATCATCTGGATGAAGTGCCTGGATGTGTGGGGTTAGGTTTTGAATGCTTAAAAAGTTCATCCAGGGTGGCGGGGATCGAGTGAAAAAGTGCGTCCGAGAAATAAGCATAACCCGGCCAATATAAGCCTAGATGGAAAGCGCCTGGATGTCTGCACTTAAGAATTTCCTCCAGGCTTACCATGGTCGAGTGGGAAAGTGTCGAGAAGCGCACTTAACCCAGTCAATATCGCCTGGATGAAGCGCCTGGATATCTGGGGTTAGGTTTTGAATGCTTAAAATTTTCCTCCAGGCTTAACATGAGTCGAGTTGGAAAGTGTCTGAGAAGACCACTTAGCAGCCAATATCTTCTGGATGAAGTGCCTGGATGTCTAGGGTTAGTTTTGAATGTTTAAAAATTTGTTCCAGGTTTACCATGAGTGAGTGGGAAACCGTCCAAAAATCAGAAATTAACCTGGCCAAGTTCGGCTGGATGAAGCGCCTGGATGTTTGAGGATCACGTTTTGAATGCTTAAAGAATTTTTATCCAGGGTGGCGGAGAGTCGAGTGAAAAAGTCGTTGAGAAATCGCATCTAACTCTGCCAATATCGGCTGGATAAAAAGCGCCTGGATGTCTGGACTTACATTTTGAAAGCGCTTAAAAATTTCCTCCAGGAGTTACTGTGGTCGAGTGGGAAAGTGTCCGAGAGAAAGTAGCACTTAACTCTGCCAATATCTCCTGGATGAAGAGCTTGGATGTCTGGACTTAGATTTTTGTATGCTTAAAAATTTGTTCTAGGTTTACCATGTTAAGTGGGAAACACCGCCTAAGAAATTGAGAAGTTAACCCGGCCAAGTTAGGCAGGAAAAAGCGCCAGGATGTTTGGGCTTACATACTGAATCAAATCAAGCCCAGCAATTTTGTTACTTTTATGGGAGTTAGTCTGTGAGTCGAAAATTAACCCGGCCAAGTTCGGCTGGAGGAAGCGCCTGGATGTTTGGGGGATTGGTTTTGAATGCTTAAAAGTTCATCCTGGGTAGCGAAATCAAGCGAAAAAAGTCGTTCGAGAAAGTCGCACTAACTCTGCCAATATCTGGCTGCATAAAGCGCCTGGATTTCTGGACTTACATTTTAAGCGCTTAAAAATTTCCTCCAGGGTTACCATGGTCGAGTGGGAAAGTGTCGAGAAATCATGCTTAACCCTGCCAATATCTAGCTTGGATGAAGCGCCTGGATGTCTGGACTTGGAGGTTTTGAATGCTTAAAAATTTGTTCCAGGTTTACCATGTTCAAGTGGGGAAATCGCCCAAGAAGTCGAGTTAACCCAGCCAAGTTGGAGCTGGGCGAGCGCCTGGATGTTGGGGCTTAGTACTGAATCAAATCAAGCCCAGTAATGTGTGTTACTGTTATGGGGTTAGTCTGTGAGGCTGGATGTCTGGATGCTTAAAAAATTTCTTCCAGAGGTTACCATGGTCGAATGGAAAAGCGTCCGAGAAGTCATGACTTAGCCAGCCAATATCTCTGGATGGAGCGCCTGGATGGGCTTAGGTTTTGAGTGCTTAAAAGTTTCCTCCAGGGTTACCATGGTCGAATGGAAGGTGTCCAGAAGTCGAACTTAACCGGCCAATTTCGGCTGGATGAAGCGCCTGGATGTCTAGACTTAGGTTTTGAGCGGCAAAAAATTTCTTCTAGGGTTACCATGGTCGAGTGGGAAGCGTCCAGAAGTTGAATTTAACCGACCATGATCAAGCTAGATGAAGCACCTGGATGTCTTTGCCCACGTTTTAGCGCTTAAAAATTTCCTCCAGGGTTACCATGGTCCGAGTGGAAAAACGTCAAAGAAAGCGCACCTATCCCGGCCAAGATCGGCTTGGGATGAGCGCCAGAATGTTAGGACTAAGGTATTGAATGCTTAAAAATTCTTTCAGGGTTACCATGGTCAGAGTGGGGAAAGCGTCTGAAAGCGCACCTATCCTTGGCAAGATCGGCTAGATGAAGCGCCTGGATGTTTGGGCTTAGATCTTGAATATTTAAGAATTTCCTCCTGGGTTACCATGGTCGAGTGGGAAAGTGTCCGAAAAGTCGAACTTAACCCGGCCAAGTTCGGCTGGATAAAGCGCCTGGATGTTTGGGGTTAGGTTTTGAAGAATTAAACATTTCCTCCAGGGTTACCATGGTGGAGGAATGGAGTGGGAAAGTGTCCAAAAGTAGCATTTAACCCGGCCAATATCGCCTGGGCGAAAGCGCCTGGATATCTGGACTTAGCTTTTGAGCGTTTAAAGAATTTATTTCAGGGCACCATGTTCGAGTGCAAAGCGCGCTTAACTTTCGGAAAGTATCGCCTGGATGTCTGACCTTACGTTTTGAGCGATTGGAAATTGAAAAACTTCAACCAGGGTTACCATGGTCAGAGTGGGAAAGTGTCAGAGAAGTCGCACTTAACCCGACCAATAACGCCTGGAAGAAGTGCCTGGATGTCTGGACTTAGGTTTTGGGCGGCAAAATTTGTTCCAGGGTTACGTGGTCGAGTGGAAAAAGCGCACTGAAAAGTCGCACTTATCACGGCCAATGTTGCCTGGATGAGCGCCTGGATGTTTGGACTTAGATTTTGAATATTTAAGAAGAAATTTTCTCCAGGAGTTACCACATGGTGAGTGGGAAACCGTCCAGAGAATCAAATTTAATTCGGGCAAAATCGGCTGGATGACACACAGATGTTTGGGCTTGGATTTTGGAACGTTTATAAATTTCTTCCAAGGTTTACCATGGTAGAGTGGGAAGCGTCGAGAAAAATGCACTATCCTAGCCAAGATCGGCTGGATGAAGCTCCTGGATGTTTGGACTTAGGTTTTGAATGATTGAAAATTTCCTCCAGGGTTACCATGGTCGAGTGGGAAAGTGTCGAGAAGTCGCACTTATCACCGGCCAATATCACCTGGATGAAAGCGTCTGGATGTCTGGTGGACTTAGGTTTTAAGCGGCAAGAATTTCTTCTTCCAGCGAGCATTCCGTGGTCAGTGGAAAAAGCGTGTGAGAAGTCAAACCTAACTCGGGCAAGATCGGCTGGATAGGCGCCTAGATCATTTTGGGCTTAGTTTTGGAACGTTTAAAAATTTCTTCAGGGTGTGGGAGGTCGAGTGAAAAAGTCGTCCAAGAAGTGGCACCTAACTCGACCAATATCGGCTGGATGGGCGCCTGGATGTCTGGTTTAGGTTTTAAGCGCAAAAAATTTCCTCCAAGGTTACCATGGTCAAGTGGGAATGTGTCAAGAAGTTGCATTCGCCCGGCCAATATCGCCTGGATGTCTGGACTTACATTTTGAATGATTTAAAATTTCCTCCAAGGTGGCAGGGTAGAGTTAAAAGTCGTCCGAGAAGTCAAACCTATTATGGCCAAGATTGGTTAGATGTAGCGCCTGGATGTCTGTACTTACGTTTTTAGCGACCTTGGAAATTTCCTCCAGGAGTAACCATGGTTTAGTGGAAAGAAAGTGTCGAGGCGTGCTCACTTAACCCGGCCAATGTCTCGCCTGGATGAGCGCCTGGATGTCTGGACTTAGGTTTAGAGGATTAAAAATTTCCTCCAGGGTTACCATGGTGGGTGGGAAAGTGTCGAGAGTAGCTCCATAACCCGGCCAATATCGCCTGGATGTCTGGACTTAACTTTTGAGCCAACAAAATTTCTTCAAAGGTAACCATGGTCTGAAGTGGGAGGAAAGTGTCTAAGGCGTATCTTACCAGCCAATATCGCCTGGATGACGCCTGGATGTCTGGACTTAGGTTTTGAATGCTTAAAATTTGTTCCAGGTTTACCATGGTCAAGTGAGGAAACCGTCAAAAATCGCCACCTAACTCGACCAATGTCGGCTGGATGAGCGCCTTGATGTCTGGACTTAGGTTTTAAGCGGCAAAAAATTCCTGCAGGGTTACCATGGTCGAGTGGGAAAGCCTCCGAGAAGTCGCACTTTACCCGGCAAGATCATGTACCCACATAAAGTGATATAGTAATGGGGTGAGCCTGTGGGCCCAGGCCAGCAGGAAAACTGTAATCACTGGCTTTTACTAAATCACGCCCAGTGATGTGTTACTGTTATGGGGTTATTCTGCAGGCCTGGATCTCTGGACTTAGGTTTTGAATGCTTAAAAATTTTCCAGAGTTTACCATGGTGCAGTGAAAAGGCGATCAAATCGCACTTATCATCGGCAAAGATCGAGCCAGGATGAATCGCCTGGATGTTTTGGACTTAGGTTTTGAGCGTTTTAAAATTTCCTTCAGCCTTCGTTACCTGTTTAGCCTGCTTAAATGCTGTGGGAAGGTGCCTGTGAAGAGATGTATTGATGATGTGCGTGAGTGCTGGCAAGACTGTGGCCAGCAAAAAAAACAGATTACTTGCAGAAGATGAGAGGAATTATGGGGTCTTGCTCTTGTTTGTAAAGAATGGCAAAATCGTCAGGTTTTATTGAGGTGGTGGGAGGTGGTGGAGGGGATAGAGCAGAGAATCTGAGAAGAGCTTACGTGTGTCTGAAGTGTTGTTAATCTTGTTTTGGAGGTATGATGATTTGTGAGTGAGGATTTCAGCAAGAGAGAAGGAAGAAAGCAGAGTCTGATACCTGCTCAGGTCTGACAGATCTTTAGATTTGCGCCACTTTCTCTCCGCTGCCCTGGGTTTGACCCGATGCTCACGGAGAACATCAGACAACCAGGGGCTAGAGGAGGCAGTCCGTGCTGGCCTGGAGGAGAGAGGGCAGATGTCGTCTAGACAGGAGGTTAGAGTACTGAACAAAGTATCTGTGCTGCATTCACATCCAGAGAAGAATTGGGTAGGTGAGGGAAGGGAGGAGGACACAGCAGAGAGATGGGATGGGAGAGAGAGGAGGCAGAGGTTCGTACGTCGAGTAACCAGTATAGGGGTTGGTTGCTCAGAGATTAAATGTTTTAAATGCTGAAAGGCTAGATGAAGCGCCTGGATGTCTAGACTTAGTGGGGGAAAAGCATCTGAAGTAGCACCTATCCGGCCATGCTCGCCTCGATGAAGCGCCTGGATATTTGGACTTAGATTTTGAACTTTTAAAAAATTTCCTCCAGGATGGTGGGGTCGAGTGGAAAGCTTCTGAGAAGTCACACCTATCCGGCCATCTTCGCCTCGATGAAGCGCCTGGATGTTTGGACTTAGGTTTTGAGCAGCTTAAAATTTCTTCAGGGTTACCATGGTCGAGTAGGAAACCGTCAAAGAAGTCGAACTTAATTCGGGCAAGATCGGCTGGATGGAGCGCGCTGGATATCTGCACTTAGGTTTAGCGGCAAAAATGTCTCCAGGAGTTTACCATGGTCAGTGGAAAAGCGTCCAGAATTCGCACTTCACCCGGCCAAGATCGTCTGGATGAAGCGCCTGGATGTCTGGACATAGGTTTTGAGCGGCAGAAATTTCTTCGGGGGTTACCATGGTCAAGTGGAAAAGCGTCTGAGATATCGCACTTAACCGGCCAATATCGCCTGGATGTCTGGACTTAGGTTTTGAATGCTTAAAAATTTGTTCCGGTTTACCATGGTCAAGTGGAAAAAGCGTCCGAAAAGTCGCACTTTGCCGAACAATATCCACCTGGATGTCTGGATTTAGGATTTCAGCGCTTAAAAATGTCATTTAGGATTACCATGAGTCAGTGGGAAAGCGACCAGAAGTCAAACTTATCTCCGGGCAAGATCGGCTGGATGAAGGGCCTGGGCGTCTGGACTTAGGTTTCAACGGCAAAAATTTCCTCCAGCATTACCATGGTCAGTGGGAAACCATCCAGAAGTCGAATCTAACTTGGGCAAGATCGGCTGGATGAGCGCCTGGATATTTGAGCTTAGTTTTCAAATGCTTAAAAATTTCATCCAGGGTGGCAGGGTCAAGTGGAAAGCATCTGAAAAGTCGCACCTGTCTGGCCAATATCGCCTCGATGAAGTGCCTGGATGTTTGTATTTAGATTTTGAACCCTTAAAAATTTCTTCCAGGGTTACCATGGTCAGGTGAAACCGTCAAGATGTCGAACTTAACTAGAGGCAAGATTCAAGTTCAAATTCAAATTCAAATTTTATTTGTCACATACACATACATACATGATGCGACATGCAGTGAAATGTTCTTTACAACCGTCAGCATCAAAATAGAAAACAAAATTTAAATATATATATATATAAATATAAAAAATATGTATAAAAAGAAAGTGTGCAAAGTAAAGTATAAAAAATAAAATAAAATATAGAATATAAAATATAAAGTATAGATATAAAGTGTAAAGTGTAAAGTGGCTTTGTGCGAATGTCCAATGCAAAGTGACTTGTGCAATTGTCCAAATGTAAGTGGCCAGTATCTGGGGAAAGAGGGGTGAACATGGGAATCCCGGTGATTAGGTACAGGGTGTTCTCTGGTTCAGACTCTGAATGGCCTGCAGAGGAAGAAGCTCCTCCTCATTCTCTCTGTGTTTGCCTTAAGAGAACAAGCGCTTTCCTGAGCGCAGCAGAAAAGAGTCCAGTGTTGGGATGGCTGAGGTCTTCCCTGATCTTCCTGGCCTGGTACAGCACGCTTGTTGTAGATGTGCTGCTTTGCAGGGAGCTCAGTGCGGATGAGTGCGCTCAGCTGACCAGTTTCAGCTGATGTTTCAGGCTCTCAGAACCCGACCTGTGATGCCGTCAGGTCCTGTGATTCACTCTCTTGAATGCCTCCCTTCCGTGTGAGTGCTCCGAAATGGGCCGCTCCAGATCCAGGAGCGCTGGTATCTCTCAGGCGGCTGCTCAGGAGGATGAGGCGAAGGCTCTGGTGATCGTTGCAGAGCAGCCCCCTTGGCAAAGCTGCCGGGATACATCGCACCTCTGCCTTCTGACCTGGCTGTTTCTGTGTCCACAGATCAGGCCTCACAGGAAAGAAAGCGGCAGAAGCGGTGACCGGGGGAGGATGAAAAGGCAAATCCACCTCCAACACAAGACCAGCCAAAGCGCTCCGCGAAGTCAGGATTATCAAAAGATGTCGCTGGCTCAGTTATTAATAGAAAATGTTCCGTTTTATACATTTCTTGTGCGTTTCAGAAGCATATGCCAAGGGCCCATTGCTGCCGAGGTGGAGTCGGCTACGGTGCATACCCAGTAGGCGTTTCTTTCCGTTACCTCATCCAAACAGCTTTTAGAGTTGGCAATATCAGTGAAGCAGCGTGATTTAGCATTGATTTATCTGTTCTGGAGTTGCCATCAAATACGTTTGCAAAAGCAGGATGCCTGAGAAGCTGAAAGTGGTGAGTTGAAGCTGAATCTGTTGTGAATCTGCATTCAGCTCTGGATATGGCGGATCTTTGGTCTCTGCAGGAAGGTCAGGAGTCTGCTGCGCTGGGAGGTGGCGTTGATGACCCTGGTCAATTCGACTCCTGCCTGCCCTAAGCGTCCTGCAGGCTGCTGGAGTGGATTGCGACCGCGCATGAGCGCTACACCATGATCCTGGTGCGTCCCGTTCCTTGCCAAGATCTCCAGAGTTTCTGCGAGGAAGCGGATGTCTGGAGAGACTCTGGCCAAGGAAGTCCTGTTGCAGCTGATCAGTGCGCGCAAAACACTGCAGAGCATGATGGATCTCCACGAGTCAGTCTACGACATCAGCTGCTGGACCCGGCTGTGGAGATCTGCTGCAAGACTCGACCTACGAAACTTTGCAGGTTGCTTTGGTCTCACTGCAGTGATGTGTTTGTAATCACCAAAGGGAAGATTTTGATCGGGCGTTTGTGGTCTTGTTGTGTCTCTCAGGCACTCTTTGTCGCCCCTCCTGAGTGGTTTCCAGGCAGCACCGCTATCACGCCCCAGGACTGGCTACGATTTTGTGATCGGTCAGGTGACACTCCACAGCATCCTGTGCGGCTGTTTGCCCTTCGGGGAAGCATGAAGGTCACCTCCAGAAGCAGACTGCGCTTTTCTAGAAACTGTCTACAGGCAAAGAAGACAGAGCGTCACGTCAGATCAGTGAAGCGTGTGCTTTGTGTTGCTGAAGACTGTATTTGTGTGTAACGAGCACCGTCGCTGATTCACTGGTATCTCGGTGCGCCGGCATCAGACCGGACCAGTTTAGAGAGGACATTGAGAGCCACCCTGGTTAGAAGCTGAACAGGTGTAAGGCCAGTGACAGACACTTTCTGAATCACAGCAGTCATGGCTGGATTGTATTTGTTGGGATGAGTCTAGATCAATGCTTTCGACTGTTTTGTATAGGGAGAAGCAGGGTGACACAGGAAGTCACGGAGAACTGCTTCCTGAGTCACCTTCAGTCCGTGAGGAGCTCTGTGTTGATCATGGAGGAGCTGAACTCACAGAACCAGCAGAAACCAGAGTCTGAGATCAAATAGAGAGATTGGGGTTTTTAGCTAAAGCGTGTTTTTCAGAATGTGAGTAGAAAAGGGAGAAATGGAACATTGTGTAAATAAGAGGAACAGACCAAGGCACTAGACACTACATTGTACATATAATTCATATTTATTCATGTTTTAGATGTAATAGATTTATAGTTGGTTTGCAAAAGGAGTCTGTGCTGTCTAAAACCAACTTGTGGTTTTATAAATTAATTTTTGTCATATAATGAAATGTAATTTCAATGATACATTTAGTGTAAATATATTTGAATAAAGCCTGTACGTTTGCAGATGATTGCAGTGTATTTAAGTGGACCAGAGGGTTAATGTGTGTGCATTTGTTTGTTATATGTTACACTTTAAGTGATACATTCTCACTATTTCTAAGGATCATGACAGGAACACAGTGAATTATGATAATACTGTATATGTAAACTTTTTAATTGCAAATACACTCTTATAAATAAAGTATTACAAAAAGCTGTCACTGGGGCAGTGTTAGATTTTTAAAAGGACATGTTTGTACCTAAAGGAATTCATTTTGGTAGCTTGAAAGTACATATTAGTTCTTAAAAGTACATATTTGAACCTATGTCATAGTGTGGTTTGCGAGAAGGAGCACTGAATGAGAAAAATGAACTAAAACAGTTTTAATCCTCTAAAGCGAACAAAATAGCAATATAGTTGCAAGCAGGCAGGACAAAAAGACCACCTACGCATTAAAGAAGCGAGAACTGGCGATTAAACGAAGTAAACTGGAACTTACATACACACAGGAATTGACTAAATGAACAAGACACAGCTGAAGACAATCAGACAATTAATAGAAAGTAGGTGACACTGACAGACACATGGGAGAAGACAAAACAACAACAAAAGAGTCCACATGTGCCCTTGACAACCTAATGGGTACAAAGTATGTATTTTAAGAGCATTACATGCCCAGTGACAGCTTTTGTACCTTTATTTCTGATTGTGTATGAAATACAAATAGAGAAAAGACAGCAGGTTTGAAATGATCTGACATTATTTGCTCATTTAGCAGTAAACTGTGTAACTCCTGAAGTGTTAAGGTTTCTTTTAAAACAACTTGATTAATAAATGTGTGATGCTGGCCTCACAAAGAAGGTCAGAAAGGTAACCTTATCCCTGACATGTTAAACCCTCATTAAACCCAATTATTAAAACCCTTTACAGCACCTGAATCCATTCCAGAGCTGAAGAAATTACTAAATTCCTCTGAATTCTGATATTTTTGTGTTAATATCAGGCAATTGTTTTAAGAGTTTATCACAATTCTGTTTTTGATGCATCTGTGAAGGTATTGTGAGGAAGAGTTTATGGAGAATATTATATGTGCAACATGTCTCTCGCTCTTTAAGTGCAGTCCAGTTTAATTCTGTCAGTTTCCCTGAAAGAAAAAGAGAGGAAAGAAAGGAATAAAAGAAGGACAGAGAGAGAGAGAGAGAGAGAGAGAATCTGCAGCTGTCGGAAGTACATATATTTATAGATATGTATTTGCCTTCAGGTATTTATAAACAAAATTAGGCATGAAATAATGTTTTCTAAATCATTAAAATGTGAAAATAGGAAAATAGGAATATTGTATTTATAGCATTTTTAATTAGGCGTAGTACAAGACTTCTTTGTCGTGGAAATAATTGTCAAAAGCAAAAACATTAAGTGAAAGTCTCAGCGTGAAGAGAAAAACTATTTTTGGAATGAGCAATTTTGAGTGGGATTCTGGTTGAGAAGCACCTTCACTAAAATGTACCACCATCTCTGTGGAATGTGGTAGCAGTGCCACCTACTGACCAGTTCATTCTTACCTGTATTTATATAGCGCCTTTAACAATACAGATTGTGTCAAAGCACTTAAGAGTATCAAGCAGAGGAGAATAGAGTGTCAGTAAAGTAAAATCTAGTATCTGTGCAGTCAAATGACAATACTAAGTGGAAATGAATGTAAATGTTTGTATATTGTCTGGCTTTCACAGAAAGGAGGCAAGCGGATGTGAAAGACACCTCTGAGATGGTGAAGGAGGCCTTGCAGCAGGCTGGCAGCGGAAGTTGTGACCGAGGAGCTCTGGGAAACAGGCCGCGCTGACAACAAGAGAATACAAGACCTGCTGGTCTCCATTAAGTCTACATTTCTAACCATTTTGTTCCAAAGGGGACCCGTTTTAGCCATTCTTTAGTCATCGTAGTAATTTGGAATTGATCTTTGAAGCAATTTGTGACTCTTTTGTTTAAAATCGCTGGACTTGGAGCTAAAACTGAGTAACACCACTCAAAGGCTGCTGAAGTTGGAAAGCGATGTAGCTTTGCTGAAAGAAAGGCCTCAACACCTCCACCAGCGCCAACAGCACAAAGAAAGCGAGGACAACATCAAGGCACTTGCTGGGCAGCTCAAAAAGGTGCATGAATCACCTGGATATGTATCGTCATCTCTGCTAGAAGTGTTGTGGAGTTTGCCAACCTATACTATACATGACTGTTTATGCAGGATCTGGATTCAGAGCTGAAGGACAAGTACAGTAGTGTCGAGAGGTGATCACTGAGGAAAGCAGAAGGAGTGGCAGAGGCCAGAAAGAGCAGAGAAACTCCAGCAGGAGGCCAAAGCTCTGCTGCTCCAGGCCAGCGACAAATCTCCAGCTGCTAAAAATGTCAATAACGCATCTCTAATTAAAGCATTAGAAGAGAACCATCACAAAACATTAGCTTTTAAATGTTCTCACTTAAAGAACAACGTGTCATCTGTGCTTTTCAGATCTTGAGAAGAACTATGATGAAGATCAGAAGCTGCTGGAGGACAAGGCCAATAGGCACAGGTGGATCTAGGAGAAGGTTGTGAAAGAACTCGCTGTGGGAGATCAGTCACAAAGTCACTGTCTACAGCACCTGACTGTTTAACTTACTACTACTGACTGCTTTAAGAACATTTTATTAAATTACCTTCTCACGTCCAATCCTAGAGAGAAAGTTTTGTAAGTTTACCCATACTTTATGATCACTGTATGGAAGGGTGTTACACACTTTTATGAACAGAGAGAATGTGATTTGGATTTATTAAAACATGCAGACCAAAGAAGTGAGATGATGGATATACTGCTAATAACTCATGGGACTACCAATTACAGTGACCTCATTGTTTTTCAATTTTAGTTCTGAGTTAAAAAGTAAAATAATATAAATGTGATTTTTAAAAACGTTTCTGTTTACAGATCATTTGGACCAACTTTGAATACCATGAAAGTTCAATCATAATAAACTCAAGTGTAGAAACTGACATTGTTATTGTATAAATTTTATCAAATCAAGAAAAATCAATCAAAAAGAATAAGAAAAACCAAAAATATACAAACAACACTGAAGACTTGTGTATTGTGAAAAAAATTTTATTCCAAAACATTTTTACATTATTTGGCCTATTTCCAGTTGTTGGTTTTATTGCTGAGAAAATGACAATGATATGGACCGGGATCATGGCTGTAGACTGGAGCTGGACCTGTCCTGAATCAATGAGGCTCACAGACTGATGATACATGGAGCCAGCGACTGATCTAAATAGTCCAGATAAAGATCTGTTACCTATTCTCCAATTACTCTGTGCATCATCAGTCTTGAGCTGTTACAAGCTCTGACATTGTTCTTGTGCTCTTGTGGATTTGCTTCTGAATCAACAGACACCCAGTGCGTATGTTGTGTTTGTTACTACGTTGCAGCGCTCGTTATTTAAGCTAACACCAGAAGTGTTCAGCTGGGATCAGACTTTATGAAGAACAGTCAAGTTCTTCCACACACACCCTCAATAAATCATTTCTTATTTAAACTTACCTTATACACAGAGGCATTTTGTCATGTTAGGAGTCCTGTCGATAAATCTGTATCCACAATTCCTAGAACATCATTGTATGCTTTAACATTCACGATTTGTACTTGGATAATATAATAATAAATACATATTAAATTTAATAATAAAATTAATAATAAGTAGTTCAACCTGTTTCTTGTTTGATGTTGAAGTAAGTATTTGTCAATATAGTGTATAAAGATACATTTACATTTGTGTTTACATGCATTTGCATCCAGTCTTTTATCTGTCTTTATCCTCTTTAGACTGCCTTTAGACCACATTAAATATGATTTTTTGCCATGTTACTGTTTGCCATAAATAAGTGGTGCAGGACTTTACCTATACTCTACAGAACTTACCTGCACTCTTCAACACTAACCTGTGCTCAACAAACATTACCTGTACTCTACAACACTTACCTTTATTCAAGAAAACTTAACCTTTGTACTCCCAGAGCACGTACCTTTAATCAGCAGATTCTATTCTGTACTCTAAACACTTACCTTTAGTCAACAAACTTACACCTGTATTCTACAGGACTTACCTTTGATCAAGAAATCTTGCATATTATTCTGCAGAACTCATCTTTAGTACCCAAAAAAAGTATTGTGCAATGAGGTTGTAGTACTGAATGAGCACAGGCCCTGTGTAAATCTGACATCCAGGGCCTTTACTAAATAAAATCATGCCCAGTAAAAGATGTTACTGTGGTCGGGTTAATTTGAGGCCCAGGCTCTTTACTGAAAAGTGGAAATTCAGACAGAGGTTCATAAATGTAAGCATCCCCCAAAGGAGCACCCCATACAGGCCGAGATCAGCTCAAAAGGACCTGGATGCCTGGACTTAGGATTTTAGCTTGGCAAAAATTTCCTCCAGGTGGCGAAAGTCGAGTGGGAAAAGCGTCCGAGAAATGCAAGTATCCCGGCCTTGATCGGCCGTGAAGCGCCTGGATGATTTTACGATTTTCGATTTTTCATTTAGTCCCCAAATGTGGGGAAAGTTAGGTTCCATACCCTCCGAGGGTTCTGGCGGCGGGAGGCTGACCCGAAGGCCTCACTCCGGGCGCGATTCAAATTTACATAACACCCAGCGGAGATTAGTCGTTTACCCAGGAGCAACTTTTATATCAACTGACAGCTTCTTGTACCCTCTAAAAGCATCGCTTTACTTGGGTGAGTCTGCGACAGCATGGGCCTTATAGAAAGCTGTCTTCCAGGGCGCTGTTAAATCTGAATCATACCCAATGAAGTATTGTGTAATGGGGTTAGTGTAGCAGGCCCAGAGAGGCCTCCGGGCACAAGTAAAAATTTACAACTTGATGATTTGTCATGTTGGTGGGTTTGTGAAAGGAGCACTAGAAAGTAAATAAACTTAAAAGTATAGTCCAATATGAGACAAATAATATATACGGTAGACAGGCCTCCAACCACATGTAGTCAACTTCTCAGGAACAAACACACATGTACATTGGCTTGTTCAGGATAAACTCAAGTTAAACCTGGGACTTTGTATACAATGTAATTATGGCTAAATTAACAGAGAGCAGTGAAGACAATTACGGTGTCCATGTGAGGGAAGGTAGAGCACAGAGAGGCACATGTGCCTGAGACAAAAACAATAACAGAAGTCAGAGATGTGACATAACCCCTCTGCCAGAGTGGGTACTGCGCACCTAAATGCTTTTATCAAATAGCTCCATGGCGCAGCGTAAAATTTGAGGATACCGGATCTGTGGAGAGGAAGTTCTGGTGGAAGAGATGGCCTCCCGGGCTGTTGGGGAGACAGAAGTCCAGGGGAGGTGCAGGCCGGAGGGCCGCCAGGAGGAGGCGACCGCCCGGCTCCCGCCGGCGGCCGGCGGTGGGCTCAGGGGTGATGCTGAGGCGCTGGAGGACCAGCGGCGCGCAGGCCGACCCGATGAGTCGGCAGGAGGCGAAGGCGGCGGGGCCATTACGAGCAGGACTGAGTTGGGGCGGAGAGAAGGATGGAGGGACAGGAAGGCAGAGAAGCCAGAGAGGATTATTACAGAGAGGAAAATTAGAGGCTGAGAGCACATTGGACTACAGACAAAAGCAATAGCAGGTCAGAGATGTGCCGGCAGGGTGTTAAGTGCGAATTCAAGAAAAGTCGGACTTCCCTTACCCTCCGAGGCTCAGTCCGGAGCGGCCGAGGAGGCCTCTTCCCAGGCTGAATAAGATTTACCATGACGAGAGTGATACGTATTACAGGAAACAACTTTTCGTCAACGTCAATTTTTTTTTCTCTAATGCTCACAGAAATGCATGCCCTGCACTTAGCTGCTATAGGGGTGAGTCTGTGACCTGCGCGTTGCTTTGATGAATAAAGTAAATTGCCTAATAAATTATTGTTCTTGATGGGGTTAGTCATGGCAGACACAGGCACAGCCTGAAAACTATCGCCCCCTTAGCCTTTTTTCAGCCAAATCATTTTAATGAGGTATTGCAATGGGATTGGTCTGTGAGCCCATGCCCTGTATAAATATTCATCCAAGTACTACCATGGGACAAAATGGTGCCCCATAAAAGTGTTGTGTAATTGGGGTTAGTCTATGAGCTTGGAGGTTGCTATGATGGGATTAATCATGTGACCATAGACCATTTATAAAACTGTATCATACAGGCCCTTTTGGGTAAAAATCGCATTTGTGTTGTGTTGAGTATTACGAGTTAATGGTCTGAGCCCAGGTCTTATGGAAAACATTATTCATCAAGGTTTTATTGGGCAAAATCATGCCCAAAGTATTATTGTGATGGGGGTGAGTCACTATGAGCCCAGGCTTATAGAAAACTGTCATCCAGATACTACAATACAATAAAATCTATACCCAAAAATGTATTACTATGATAGGATTAAACTGTGAGCCTAAGTGCATTGTAAGCAAAAACCACATGGACATCGGCATTCGGACAAACTCGAGGAACAAACACAGGACTTTGTGCTCACAATGCGCAATTATTTCGATTAGCACAGGGGGCAGGCGAGAACAATTACGATGGGTTATCACAGCATGAGAAGAGGAAGGTAGGGCACAGGGCGGCTTTTTGCGGGAGACCAGAAAATATGCAGAGTCAGAAGTGTGACATAGCTTCCCCCTCCTGAAGGTACGTCCTGCACACCTAAAGTAACATCAAAAAGACAAAAACAAAAGCGTAAAATTTGGGGATACGGATCTTGGGGAGGAGGTTCTGGTGGAGGATGGCCTCCCGGGTGGTAGGCGAACAGGAGTCAGGGGAGGTGCAGGCGGAGGGAGGGCCAGGGAGGAGGCGGCCATCGACTCCATGGGGCCGACTAGCAGTCAGACAGAGTGATGTGAGCCCAGGTTACTATGATGGGGATTAATCTGACCTTGGGCCATTGTAAAACTGTCATACAGGGCCCTTTTGAATAAAATCATGCCTAAATGAGCATAGTGTTACGATGTAAGTGTCTGTGAGCCCAGGTCTTATGGAAAAACATTCATCCAAGGTTTTTATTGAACAAAATCATGCCTAAAAAAAGTGTGTATTGTGATGGGGTGAGGTGCCTGTGAGCCCAGGCCTTATAGGAAAAACTGGCTCATCCAGGGACCTTTATTAAATAAAATCAGGCGCCCAAAACAAGTTACTATGGATGGGATTAAACTGTGACCTGGGCCAGTGTAGCAAACCACATGGACATCGACGATCGGACAAACTCAAGACAAA
>NC_056707.1:530442-530598 GCF_018831695.1 Puntigrus tetrazona | reverse complement strand
CACCTCGTGTCCTCCTGCGGCAGTAAAGGCTCAGCTCCTTTTTACTGATGCTTCTGTCCACCAGGATGTCAGTAATAGCCATCATCTGTTTCCTCTTTGCCTGCCGCAACAGACTGAGGTCTCCAGCGTCCCACTCAAAAATGCAGGCTGACAGGC
>NC_056707.1:530163-530342 GCF_018831695.1 Puntigrus tetrazona | reverse complement strand
AAAAAAAACAAACAAAAACAAAGCTATACAGATTAATAAATCTTGTTATATTCTTTACACATAAATAAACATCTTAAATAAATAAAAAGTTTCCATTTCTGTTTGGTAAAAAAAGAAAAAAAAAACTATACACATAAATAAACATCTTAAATAAAAAGTTTGAATTTCTCTTCGGTAAA
>NC_056707.1:529939-530049 GCF_018831695.1 Puntigrus tetrazona | reverse complement strand
ACACTTTTTTTGCCCACATTTTTTACACGTATTGTGCTGTACTCTGGGGGTCAGTTTTCTAACTGGAGCACGAGCTGGAGCAGGAGGCCCTGTTAGTCCCTGCGAGGCCA
>NC_056707.1:529321-529887 GCF_018831695.1 Puntigrus tetrazona | reverse complement strand
GCCTGCTTGGGGGGGCAGAGATGGGCGGCGCACATTGGCAGGGGGTAGAGGGTCGGCTGCCACAGACAAATGGCTAGGCAGTTGCAGCCCGTGCATCAAAACTGCACTGTCCTGCCTTTTCACCCTCTTGTTGTGCCACTGAACCAGCGTGGTGTGGCTCACATTCACCNGGCTGCATAATGGTGGCATTGGTCAGAATGCGCTGCCTGATTTTTTTATAGTCCTCCAAGATGAGGTCCCACCTCGACACTGTGCCAACCCCCTTCTTCTTTGGGCTTTTGTGAATGGCACAGAGCTTGACAAAAATGTTTCCTCTTTGCCTGCCGCAACAGACTGAGGTCTCCGGCGTCCCACTCAAAAATGCAGGCTGACAGGCATCCCATGAAGGTGGGATAAACGGGATGGGCATCGGTGGTGCAGCCCACGGCCAGCCTCCTCATAAAGTGCCAGATGTCCAGCCGNNNNTACATAAAGCAGCACTGGTGGTGGAATGGCAGCCTTGTGGTAGCGCTCCATTACACCAGCCACCATTCTGCTCAGTCCTGGCCCCTCTTGCACTGACAGCA
>NC_056707.1:528550-529278 GCF_018831695.1 Puntigrus tetrazona | reverse complement strand
TTTTTATGATGTGACAACAATGAACAATAATAATAATAATAATGTCTTTCTGATGGTATATATTTGTATAAAGGAACACTACAGAATAGAATTTTTTTACGTTACCTTTTTTGTGGAATCCATCTTTAAGATGTTGCCAAAGATGGATGTGATGCTGGCTTTTATATGCTCAATTCTGGAGATGATATCCCTGCCATATACTGACAGCAGCCAACAACTGGTGGGAATGTCGATTGGCTCTGGAGGCTCCTGGCAGACCACCAGATACAGGCTGGGTCGATCGACAAAGTCAGCACACTCCCCAAGATAGTGTGCCAGCCAATTCAGCCATTCCTCTCCATGGTTCTCTTTCAACTGCCGCACCAATCGAGCTGGACTGTTGCCTAGCGTCCGGTCCCGAAGCAGCATGACACGGATGTCACAGGCATACCTGAAAATGTTAATTTTGGATGATTATTTGCATGTTCATTGTGGAGTCGTTTCAGTCTTCACAAAAGCCATCTTTAGACTACTTTACCGCTGACTTACTTGCGTGTCAGAATCAGCCGGAACATTTTCTGGTGCGGCAGGTCAAGCTGGTCCCGGACGGTCTGGCTTGTTGACAGATAGTTTTGAGAACACACAGTACACCTGAGTGTCTTTGTCACCAGCAGGTAGTACCGGTAAATATCCAGGACCTTCCTGGCCCTTTTGTGGACACCATAACCTGTTAGGTTCTTGTTACAAGC
>NC_056707.1:528293-528450 GCF_018831695.1 Puntigrus tetrazona | reverse complement strand
AGGTGGGATAGAGGGGATGGGCATCGGTGGTGCAGCCCACGGCCAGCCTCCTCATAAAGTGCCAGATGTCCAGCCGTATATGTGAAGGTCTGGCCACTCCCCAAACCTGGTCTGCAGCTTGCTTGTCGCTCCATCACTCACGCAGCAGCCACAGTCC